>NW_028127533.1:0-12193 GCF_965231255.1 Vanellus vanellus
CCCCCCCACCCAAAAAAAAAAAAAAACCTCAAAAATTGGGGAAATTTGGGGGGAAAAAACGCCAATTTTGGGGGTTCCCCCCACGAATTAACGCACCGGGGACGGTCCTCCCCCCCCCCCCCTCCACGTGACCCTCCCCCCACGTGACCCCCTCTGCACCACGTGACCCCCCCCGGAACCACCTGCGCCCCTCAGAGCCACGTGACCCCCTCCGAAACCACGTGACGGGGGATTTCCCCCCCCCCCCCCCCCCACCGCGCGCGCGCACGTGAAATAAAGGAGATGTTTCGTAACGGCCGTTGGGGGGCGCTGTTGTTGGGGGGGTCTGTACTGGTTTGTACTGGTCTATACTGGTTTGTACTGGTTTGTACTGGGAGGAGTGGGCGGGAGTGGTCCGTACTGGGTTGTACTGGTTTGTACTGGTTTGTACTGGGAGGAGTGGGAGGGAGTGGTCTGTACTGGGTTGTACTGGTTTGTACTGGTTTGTACTGGGAGGAGTGGGAGGGAGTGGTCCATACTGGGTTGTACTGGTTTGTACTGGTTTGTACTGGTTTGTACTGGGAGGAGTGGGAGGGAGTGGTCCATACTGGGTTGTACTGGTTTGTACTGGTTTGTACTGGTTTGTACTGGGAGGAGTGGGAGGGAGTGGTCCATACTGGGTTGTACTGGGTTGTACTGGTTTGTACTGGTTTGTACTGGGAGGAGTGGGAGGGAGTGGTCCATACTGGGTTGTACTGGGTTGTACTGGTTTGTACTGGTTTGTACTGGGAGGAGTGGGCTGGAGTGGTCCATACTGGGTTGTACTGGGTTGTACTGGTTTGTACTGGGAGGAGTGGGCTGGAGTGGTCCGTACTGGGTTGTACTGGTTTGTACTGGGAGTGGGAGGGAGTGGTCCGTACTGGTTTGTACTGGTTTGTACTGGGAGGAGTGGGCTGGAGTGGTCCGTACTGGGTTGTATTGGTTTGTACTGGTTGGAGTGGGCGGGAGTGGTCCGTACTGGGTTGTACTGGTTTGTACTGGTTTGTACTGGGCGGAGTGGGCGGGATTGGTCCGTACTGGGTTGTACTGGTTTGTACTGGTTTGTACTGGGAGGAGTGGGCGGGAGTGGTCTGTACTGGGTTGTACTGGGTTGTACTGGTTTGTACTGGTTTGTACTGGGAGGAGTGGGAGGGAGTGGTCCGTACTGGTTTCTACTGGTTTGTACTGGGAGGAGTGGGAGGGAGTGGTCCGTACTGGGTTGTACTGGTTTGTACTGGTTTGTACTGGGAGGAGTGGGAGGGAGTGGTCCGTACTGGGTTGTACTGGTTTGTACTGGTTTGTACTGGGAGGAGTGGACTGGAGTGGTCCATATGGGGTTGTACTGGAATGTACTGGTTTGTACTGGGAGGAGTGGGAGGGAGTGGTCTGTACTGGGTTGTACTGGTTTGTACTGGGAAGAGGTGGCTGGAGTGGTCCATATTGGGTTGTACTGGGTTGTACTGGGTTGTACTGGTTTGTACTGGGAGGAGTGGGCTGGAGTGGTCCGTACTGGGTTGTATTGTGTTGTACTGGTTTGTACTGGGAGGAGTGGGCGGGAGTGGTCCGTACTGGGTTGTACTGGTTTGTACTGGTTTGTACTGGGCGGAGTGGGCGGGAGTGGTCCGTACTGGGTTGTACTGGTTTGTACTGGGAGGAGTGGGCAGGAGCGTTCCGTACTGGGTTGTACTGGTTTGTACTGGGAGGAGTGGGAGCGAGTGGTCCCTAGTGGGTTGTACTGGGTTGTACTGGTTTGTACTGGTTTGTACTGGGAGGAGTGGGAGGGAGTGGTCCATACTGGGTTGTACTGGGTTGTACTGGTTTGTACTGGTTTGTACTGGGAGGAGTGGGCTGGAGTGGTCCATACTGGGTTGTACTGGGTTGTACTGGTTTGTACTGGGAGGAGTGGGCTGGAGTGGTCCGTACTGGGTTGTACTGGTTTGTACTGGGAGTGGGAGGGAGTGGTCCGTACTGGTTTGTACTGGTTTGTACTGGGAGGAGTGGGCTGGAGTGGTCCGTACTGGGTTGTATTGGTTTGTACTGGTTGGAGTGGGCGGGAGTGGTCCGTACTGGGTTGTACTGGTTTGTACTGGTTTGTACTGGGCGGAGTGGGCGGGATTGGTCCGTACTGGGTTGTACTGGTTTGTACTGGTTTGTACTGGGAGGAGTGGGCGGGAGTGGTCTGTACTGGGTTGTACTGGGTTGTACTGGTTTGTACTGGTTTGTACTGGGAGGAGTGGGAGGGAGTGGTCCGTACTGGTTTCTACTGGTTTGTACTGGGAGGAGTGGGAGGGAGTGGTCCGTACTGGGTTGTACTGGTTTGTACTGGTTTGTACTGGGAGGAGTGGGAGGGAGTGGTCCGTACTGGGTTGTACTGGTTTGTACTGGTTTGTACTGGGAGGAGTGGACTGGAGTGGTCCATATGGGGTTGTACTGGAATGTACTGGTTTGTACTGGGAGGAGTGGGAGGGAGTGGTCTGTACTGGGTTGTACTGGTTTGTACTGGGAAGAGGTGGCTGGAGTGGTCCATATTGGGTTGTACTGGGTTGTACTGGGTTGTACTGGTTTGTACTGGGAGGAGTGGGCTGGAGTGGTCCGTACTGGGTTGTATTGTGTTGTACTGGTTTGTACTGGGAGGAGTGGGCGGGAGTGGTCCGTACTGGGTTGTACTGGTTTGTACTGGTTTGTACTGGGCGGAGTGGGCGGGAGTGGTCCGTACTGGGTTGTACTGGTTTGTACTGGGAGGAGTGGGCAGGAGCGTTCCGTACTGGGTTGTACTGGTTTGTACTGGGAGGAGTGGGAGCGAGTGGTCCCTAGTGGGTTGTACTGGTTTGTACTGGTTTGTACTGGGAAGAGTGGGCAGGAGTGGTCCATACGGGTTTGTACTGGTTTGTACTGGTTTGTACTGGTTTGTACTGGGAGGAGTGGACTGGAGCAGTCCGTACTGGATTGTACTGGTTTGTACTGGGAGCAGTGGGAGGGAGTGGTCCGTACTGGTTTGTACTGGGAGGAGTGGGTGGGAGTGGTCCGTACTGGGTTGTACTGGGAGGAGTGGGTGGGAGTGGTCCGTACTGGTTTGTACTGGTTTGTACTGGGAGGAGTGGGTGGGAGTGGTCCGTACTGGGTTGTACTGGGAGGAGTGGGTGGGAGTGGTCCGTACTGGTTTGTACTGGTTTGTACTGGGAGGAATGGGAAGGAGTGGTCCATACTGGGTTGTACTGGTTTGTACTGGGAGGAGTGGGTGGGAGTGGTCCATACTGGTTTGTACTGGTTTGTACTGGGAGGAATGTGCTGGAGTGGTCCATATTGTTCTGTACTGGTCTATACTGGGAGGAGCGGTCCATACTGGTTTGCACTGGTCTATACTGGTGTATATCGATCTGTACTGGGAGCACTGGTGTGTACAGCCCTACTGGTCGATCCTCATCTGTATTGCTCTACACTGGTCTGTACTGGACTATACTGGTCCGTACTGATCGGTACTGGGAGCACTGGTCAGTACTGCTGTCCTGGTCGATCCTAGTCTATACTGGTCCGTACTGGTCTATACTGGTCCAACCTGGCTTGAACTGCTCTATACTGGTCTATACTGGTCTGAACTGGTCTATACTGGTCTGAACTGCTCTGTACTGGTCTGAACTAGTCTATACTGGTCTGAACTGGTTTATACTGGTCTATACTGGTCCAACCTGACTTGAACTGGTCTATACTGGTCTGAACTGGTCTTTACTGGTCTATACTGGCCCAACCTGGCTTGAACTGGTCTATACTGGTCGATATTGGTCTGAACTAGTCTGAACTGGTCTATACTGGTCTGGACTAGTCTATACTGGTCTGAACTGGTCTATACTGGTCTATACTGGTCTGAAGTGCTCTATACTGGTCTGAACTGGTCTATACTGGTCTGAACTGCTCTATACTGGTCTGAATGGGTCTATACTGGTCTATACTGGTCTGGACTAGTCTATACTGGTCTATACTGGTCTATACTGGTCTGAACTGCTCTATACTGGTCTGAACGGGTCTATACTGGTCTGGACTAGTCTATACTGGTCTATACTGGTCTATACTGGTCTGAACTGCTCTGTACTGGTCTGAACTGGTCTATACTGGTCTATACTGGTCTAGACTAGTCTATACTGGTCTAAACTGGTCTATACTCGTCTGAACTGCTCTATACTGGTCTGAACTGGTCTATACTGGTCTATACTGGTCTAGAGTGGTCTATACTGGTCTAAACTGGTCTATACTGGTCTATACTGGTCTGAAATGCTCTGTACTGGTCTATACTGGTCTGAACTGCTCTATACTGCTCTGAACTGGTCTATACTGGTCTGGACTAGTCTATACTGGTCTGAACTGGTCTACACTGGTCTGAACTGGTCTGAACTGGTCTATACTGGGGTAGAGGCAGACACCCCCCCCCGACCCCAACTGGGCACAGGGGTGTGTGTGTGTCCCATTGGCTCCGCCCCCTTTGGCCCCGCCCCCACGACACCGCTCTGACTCCGCCCCCCCCGCCCGCGCCCAGGAGGGGGCGTGGCCACACCCCCGGGGGGAAAGCCCCGCCCACTCCTTTCCCGCCCCCGCCCACCCCCTCCAAGCCCCGCCCACCCGAGGGGGCCCCCCGCGCTGATTGGTCGGGGGCGTGGCCAACGGGCGGCGCGGCGCGCTGGGGGCGTGGCCAAGCGCGGCCACGCCCCTCCCGGGACACAGAGCGGGGGGTGGGCGTGGCCTTTTATTGCGGGGCGGGGGCGGTGGGCGGGGCCTCGCCCGGCCCCGCCCCCGGAAGCGCCGTCTGATAGATGACCACCGGCTGCGGGGGGGGGGGAGGGGGGGGCGGGGTCAGAGGGGGGGTGAGGCCACGCCCACTCCCCCCCACACAAAGCCCCGCCCATCGCTCACCGCCCCGCCCCGCGTGGCTCCGCCCCTTCCGGCCGCCACCGCCCCCGTCACCGCCAGGGCCACGCCCACCGCCGCTGACGTCAGCAGGAAGAGCCGCGCCCCCCACACCACGGCCTGGGCGGGGCCGGCGGGGGGCGGGGTCTGAGAGAGAGGGGGGACACGCCCCTCCGGCCACACCCACCCCCACAGTGCCCCACAGACCCCATAGTGCCCCATAGACCCCATAGACCCCACAGTGCCCCATAGCGCCCCATAGACCCCATAGCGCCCCATAGTGCCCCATAGTGCCCCATAGCGCCCCATAGACCCCATAGACCCCACAGTGCCCCATAGCGCCCCATAGACCCCACAGCGCCCCACAGTGCCCCATAGCGCCCCATAGACCCCATAGACCCCATAGTGCCCCATAGACCCCACAGTGCCCCATAGCGCCCCATAGACCCCATAGACCCCATAGTGCCCCATAGACCCCACAGACCCCATAGCGCCCCATAGACCCCACAGACCCCATAGGCCCCATAGACCCCATAGCGCCCCATAGACCCCACAGTGCCCCATAGCGCCCCATAGACCCCATAGACCCCATAGGCCCCATAGCGCCCCATAGCGCCCCATAGGCCCCATAGACCCCATAGTGCCCCATAGACCCCACAGACCCCATAGGCCCCATAGACCCCATAGACCCCATAGGCCCCATAGCGCCCCATAGCGCCCCATAGGCCCCATAGACCCCATAGTGCCCCATAGACCCCACAGACCCCATAGGCCCCATAGACCCCATAGCGCCCCATAGACCCCACAGTGCCCCATAGCGCCCCATAGACCCCATAGACCCCCATAGACCCCCATAGTGCCCCATAGCGCCCCATAGACCCCATAGTGCCCCATAGCGCCCCACAGTGCCCCATAGCGCCCCATAGACCCCATAGTGCCCCATAGACCCCACAGTGCCCCATAGTGCCCCATAGACCCCATAGACCCCATAGTGCCCCATAGACCCCATAGACCCCACAGTGCCCCATAGACCCCACAGTGCCCCACAGTGCCCCATAGACCCCATAGTGCCCCATAGGCCCCATAGACCCCATAGCGCCCCATAGCGCCCCATAGACCCCATAGTGCCCCATAGTGCCCCATAGACCCCATAGTGCCCCATAGCGCCCCATAGACCCCATAGCGCCCCATAGCGCCCCATAGACCCCACAGTGCCCCATAGACCCCATGGTGCCCCATAGACCCCATAGTGCCCCATAGCGCCCCACAGTGCCCCATAGACCCCATAGCGCCCCATCGACCCCATAGACCCCATAGCGCCCCATAGACCCCACAGTGCCCCACAGTGCCCCATAGCGCCCCATAGACCCCCATAGACCCCATAGCGCCCCATAGCGCCCCACAGTGCCCCATAGACCCCACAGTGCCCCATAGTGCCCCATAGACCCCATAGCGCCCCATAGTGCCCCATAGACCCCATAGACCCCACAGTGCCCCACAGTGCCCCATAGTGTCCCATAGACCCCACAGTGCCCCATAGCGCCCCATAGACCCCATAGTGCCCCATAGGCCCCATAGACCCCATAGCGCCCCATAGCGCCCCATAGACCCCATAGACCCCCATAGACCCCATAGACCCCATAGCGCCCCATAGCGCCCCATAGACCCCATAGACCCCCATAGACCCCATAGCGCCCCATAGCGCCCCATAGCGCCCCATAGACCCCATAGACCCCATAGACCCCATAGCGCCCCATAGACCCCACAGTGCCCCATAGACCCCATAGTGCCCCATAGCGCCCCATAGACCCCACAGACCCCATAGTGCCCCATAGACCCCATAGTGCCCCACAGTGCCCCATAGTGCCCCATAGACCCCATAGTGCCCCACAGTGCCCCATAGTGCCCCATAGACCCCATAGGCCCCATAGTGCCCCATAGCGCCCCATAGAACCCACAGTGCCCCATAGCGCCCCATAGTGCCCCATAGCGCCCCATAGAACCCACAGTGCCCCATAGTGCCCCATAGACCCCATAGTGCCCCATAGTGCCCCATAGCGCCCCATAGACCCCACAGACCCCATAGTGCCCCATAGACCCCATAGTGCCCCATAGCGCCCCATAGCGCCCCATAGACCCCATAGCGCCCCATAGCGCCCCATAGACCCCAGAGCCCCTCAGCCCCACCTGTGGGCCCGGCCCCATCAGCGCACATGTGGGGCAGCCGTGGGGCAGGAGCACTCCGTGCAGCAGCAGCTCCAGGAGGGACGCGATGGCCGACACCACCCCCAGCGCCAGCGCCGCCCGCGCCTGCCCCACGGCGCCCCACATCACCCCACTGCGCCCCACATCACCCCACTGCGCCCCACGGCGCCCCACAGCTCACCCCATAGTGCCCCACTGCGCCCCACGGCGACCCACAGCTCACCCCACTGCGACCCACAGCGACCCACAGCGCCCCACAGCTCACCCCATAGCGCCCCATAGCGCCCCACATCACCCCACAGTGCCCCACATCACCCCACAGCTCACCCCATAGTGCCCCACAGCGCCCCACATCTCACTCCACATCACCCCACAGCGCCCCACAGCTCAACCCACATCACCCCACGGCGCCCCACCGCTCACCCCACAGCGCCCCACAAGTCACCACATAGTGCCCCACAGCGCCCCACAGCTCACCCCACAGCTCACCCCATAGCGCCCCATAGCGCCCCACATCACCCGACAGCGCCCCACAGCTCGCCCCATATTGCCCCACAGCTCGCCTGATAGCGCCCCACAGCGCCCCACATCTCACCCCATAGCGCCCCACATCACCCCACAGCGCCCCACAGCTCACCCCACTGCGCCCCACGGCGCCCCACAGCTCACCCCACTGCGACCCACTGCGACCCACAGCTCACGCCATAGTGCCCCACAGCGCCCCACAGTTCACCCCATGGTGCCCCACAGCGCCCCACATTGCCCCACAGCGCCCCACAGCTCACCCCATAGCGCCCCACTGCTCACCCCATGGTGCCCCATAGCGCCCCACAGTGCCCCACAGCTCACCCCACTGCGACCCACGGCGCCCCACATCTCACCCCATAGTGCCCCATAGCGCCCCACAGCGCCCCACATCACCCCATAGCGCCCCACGGCGACCCACAGCTCACCCCACTGTGCCCCACAGCGCCCCACATCACCCCACAGCTGAACCCATGGTGCCCCACAGCTCACCCCATAGCGCCCCATAGCGCCCCACATCACCCGACAGCGCCCCACAGCTCGCCCCATATTGCCCCACAGCTCGCCTGATAGCGCCCCACAGCGCCCCACATCTCACCCCATAGTGCCCCACAGCGCCCCACAGCTCACCCCATAGCGCCCCATGGCGACCCACGGTGCCCCACATCACTCCACAGCGCCCCACAGCTCACCCCACTGCACCCCACATTGCCCCACGGCGACCCACAGATCACCCCATAGTGCCCCACAGCGCCCCACAGTTCACCCCATAGCGCCTCATAGCGCCCCACAGCTCACCCCATAGTGCCCCACAGCGCCCCATAGGGCCCCATAGAGCTCCACATCACCCCACAGTGCCCCACATCTCACCCCACAGCGCCCCACAGCTCGCCCCATAGCGCCCCACAGCGCCTCACATCACCCCATAGCGCCCCACGGCGCCCCACAGCTCACCCCATAGTGCCCCACTGCTCACCCCATGGTGCCCCATAGCGCCCCACAGCGCCCCACAGCTCACCCCACTGCGCCCCATAGCGCCCCACAGCTCACTCCATAGCGCCCCATGGCGACCCACGGCGCCCCACAGCTCGCCTGATAGCGCCCCACATTGCCCCACAGCGCCCCACAGCTCACCCCACTGCACCCCACATTGCCCCACGGCGACCCACAGATCACCCCACTGCGCCCCACGGCGACCCACAGCTCACCCCATAGCGCCCCACATCACCCCACAGTGCCCCACATCACCCCACAGCTCACCCCACTGCGCCCCATAGCGCCCCACAGCGCCCCACAGCTCACCCCATAGCGCCCAACAGCGCCCCACATGTCACCCCCCAGTGCCCCCCAGTGCCCCCCAAGCGCTCACCCGCCCCACGGAGGGGCCCTTCGCCATCGCCATCAGCACCGCCCCCGACACCATCAGCTGTGGGTCACAGCGCGCCCCATAAGTGCCCCTGACCCATAAGTGCCCCTGACCCATAAGTCACCCCCCCACGCCCCATAAGTACCCACCCTGCCCCATAAGTGCCCCCCCACAAGTGCCACCCGCCCCATAAGTGCCCCTCACCCCCCAAGTTCCCCCTTGCCCCATAAGTGCCCCCCCGCCCCATAGCCCCCCGCCCCACAAGTGCCCCCCCGCCCCATAGGTCCTCCCCAGCCCCATAAGTGCCCCCACACCCCATAGCCCCTCCCCGCCCCATAAGTTCCCTTCAGCCCCACAAGTGCCCCCCCCACCCCATAGGTCCCCCCCCGCCCCACAAGTGCCCCCGCCCCATAAGTGCCCCCCAACCCCCTCAAAGTGCCCCCTCGCCCCATAGACCCTCCGCCCCACAAGTGCCCCCCTCGCCCCATAAGTGCCCCTCGCCCCATAGGTCTCCTCTGCCCCATAGACCCCCCGCCCCATAAGTGCCCCCCCATAACCCCACCTGCCCCACAAGTGCCCCCCCATAAGTGCCCCCCACCCCCCAAGTTCCCCCCAGCCCCATAAGTGCCCCCCAACCCCCTCAAAGTTCCCCCCCGCCCCATAGCCCTCCCCGCCCCACAAGTGCCCCCCCGCCCCATAAGTTCCCCCCCGCCCCATAAGTGCCCCCAACCCCCTCAAAGTGCCCCCCCGCCCCATAGACCCTCTGCCCCACAAGTGCCCCCCCAGCCCCATAAGTGCCCCTCCCCCCAAGTTCCCCCCCCGCCCCATAAGTTCCCTTCTGCCCCATAAGTGCCCCCCGCCCCATAGGTCCCCCCCCGCCCCATAAGTTCCCCCCCGCCCCATAAGTTCCCCCGCCCCACAAGTGCCCCCCCCGCTCCATAAGTGCCCCCCAAACCCCTCAAAGTGCCCCCCCGCCCCATAGACCCTCTGCCCCACAAGTGCTCCCCCGCCCCATAAGTGCCCCTCCCCCCCAACTTCCCCCCCGCCCCATAAGTTCCCTTCTGCCCCACAAGTGCCCCCCGCCCCATAAGTGCCCCCCAAACCCCCAAGTTCCCCCTCGCCCCATAAGTGCCCCCCGCCCCATAGGTCTCCCCTGCCCCATAGACCCCCCGCCCCATAAGTGCCCCCCCATAACCCCACCTGCCCCACAAGTGCCCCCACATAAGTGCCCCCCAACCCCCTCAAAGTTCCCCCCCGCCCCATAGCCCTCCCCGCCCCATAAGTGCCCCCACACCCCATAGCCCTCCCTGCCCCATAAGTTCCCCCCCGCCCCACAAGTGCCCCCTGCCCCATAAGTGCCCCTCACCCCCCAAGTTCCCCCCCGCCCCATAGACCCTCCGCCCCACAAGTGCCCCCCCGCCCCATAAGTGCCCCTCACCCCCCAAGTTCCCCCTTGCCCCATAAGTGCCCCCCGCCCCATAGGTCCCCCCCCGCCCCATAAGTTCCCCCCCGCCCCATAAGTGCCCCCCCGCCCCATAGGTCCCCCCCCGCCCCATAAGTTCCCCCCCGCCCCATAAGTGCCCCTCGCCCCATAGGTCTCCCCTGCCCCATAGACCTCCCGCCCCACAAGTGCCCCCCCTATAACCCCACCTGCCCCCCAAGTGCCCCCCCGCCCCATAGGTCATCCCCAGCCCCATAAGTGCCCCCCCCGCCCCATAAGTGCCCCTCCCCCCCCAAGTTCCCCCTTGCCCCATAAGTGCCCCCCACCCCCCAAGTTCCCCCCTGCCCCATAAGTTCCCTTCTGCCCCATAAGTGCCCCTCACCCCCCA
The DNA here is from genome assembly GCF_965231255.1 of Vanellus vanellus. Taxonomy (NCBI): domain Eukaryota; kingdom Metazoa; phylum Chordata; class Aves; order Charadriiformes; family Charadriidae; genus Vanellus; species Vanellus vanellus. The sequence continues at coordinate 10,840 of NW_028127533.1, forward strand.
AGTTCCCCCCCGCCCCATAAGTTCCCCCCCGCCCCATAAGTGCCCCCCGCCCCATAGGTCTCCCCTGCCCCATAGACCTCCCGCCCCACAAGTGCCCCCCCTATAACCCCACCTGCCCCCCAAGTGCCCCCCCGCCCCATAGGTCATCCCCAGCCCCATAAGTGCCCCCCCCGCCCCATAAGTGCCCCTCCCCCCCCAAGTTCCCCCCCCGCCCCATAAGTTCCCTTCCGCCCCACAAGTTCCCCCCAGCCCCATAAGTGCCCCCAACCCCCTCAAAGTGCCCCCCGCCCCATAGACCCTCTGCCCCACAAGTGCCCCCCCAGCCCCATAAGTTCCCTTCCGCCCCATAAGTGCCCCTCCCCCCAAGTTCCCCCCCCGCCCCATAAGTTCCCTTCCGCCCCATAAGTGCCCCTCCCCCCCAAGTTCCCCCCCGCCCCATAGCCCCTCCCCGCCCCATAAGTTCCCCCCGCCCCATAAGTGCCCCTCCCCGCCCCATAAGTGCCCCCCGCCCCATAAGTGCCCCCGCCCCATAGCCCCCCCCCGCCCCCCAAGTGCCCTCCCCCCCCCCGCCCCTCCCCCACCGTTCCGCCGCCGCCCACCGCCGCCCCGAGTGTGGCACCAATGGGGTCGCGCAGCGCCGCCAGAAGGGTCCCGCCCACCGCCGCCCGCCCCGCCCCCACCGCCACCTGCGTCACCTGGGGGCGGGGCCGGAGGGGGGGCGGGGCCGGAGGGAGCGGAGGGGGCGGAGTCAGAGGGGGCGGAGGGGGCGGAGGGGGCGGAGGGGGCGGAGTCAGAGGGGGCGGAGGGGGCGGGGCCGGAGGGAGTAGAGGGGGCGGAGTCAGAGGGGGCGGAGGGGGCGGAGTCAGAGCGGGCGGAGGGGGCGGGGCCGGAGGGAGTGGAGGGGGCGGAGGGGGCGGAGGGGGCGGAGTCAGAGGGGCGGAGGGGGCGGAGTCGGAGGGGGCGGAGTCGGAGGGAGCGGAGGGGGCGGAGGGGGCGGAGGGGGCGGGGTCAGAGGGAGCGGAGGGGGCGGGGTCAGAGGGGCCTTAACCCGCCCCTCCCCCCCCACGACCGCCCCTCCCCCACTTCCCCCCTTTGACCCCCCCAATCACCGCCCCTCCCCCCACCCCCGCCCCTCCCCCCACTACGCCCCTCCCCCACATTTCCCCTCCCCCACCCCCCCTCCCCCGCCCCTCCCCCACCCCCCCCTCCCCCCGCCTCTCCCCCACCCCCTCCACCTCCTCCTCCCCCTCCCCCCATTTCCCCTCTCCCCCTCCCCCTCCCCGCGCCCCTCCCCCCGCCCCTCCCCCCTCCTCCCCATTTCCCCCCCTCCCCCCGCCCCTCCCCCCTCCCCCCA
>NW_028127532.1:0-9496 GCF_965231255.1 Vanellus vanellus
CCCCTCCCCCCCTCCCCCTCCCCCCCTTTCTCATTTACCCCCCCCTTTTCTCACCCCCCCCTCTCATTTACCCCCTCCCCCCCCCCTCATTTTCCCCCCCCACCCCCTCCCCCCCCTCTCATTTCCCCCCCCCCCCCCAGGAGCCGGTGTACCGCAGCCCCCTGGGGGGGGGCCCCCGCCAGTCGGTCTGTACCTACTCGGGGGTGCGCTACGAGCGGTGGGCGCTGGGGGGGTGTCCCCCCGGTACCGACCCCACCGTCGCCCTCCCGGTGGCAGTGGGGTGCGGCTGCGGGAGGTGCCCCATGGGCAGCGCCGACTGCGCGGTGGCGGGATTGGGCCCCGCCTTCTGTGGGGCCGGGGGGGGGTTCGGGGGGTAATTAATAAAGGGCGACTTCCAGGAGGGCGCTGTGGAGGGTGTGGGGCAACGGGGGGGGCGGGGGGGGGGCATCAAAGAGGGGGGTATCGACCACTGTCTCGGAGACCCCCAACCTTAGAGACCCCCAACTTTGGGGACACTCAACATTGGAGACCCCCAACCTTGGAGACCCCCAACCTTAGAGACCCCCAACCTTAGAGACCCCCAACTTTGGGGACACCCAACATTGGAGACCCCCAACCTTAGAGACCCCCAACCTTAGAGACCCCCAACTTTAGGGACACCCAACATTGGGGACCCCCAACCTTGGAGAACCTCAACATTGGAGACCCCCAACCTTAGAGACCCCCAAATTTAGAGACCCCCAACTTTGGGGACCCCCAACCTCGGAGAACCTCAACATTGGGGACCCCCAACCTTAGAGACCCCCAACTTTGGGGACCCCCAACCTTGGAGAACCTCAACCTTAGAGACCCCCAACTTTGGGGACACCCAACATTGGAGACCCCCAACCTTAGAGACCCCCAAATTTAGGGACACCAAACATTGGGGACCGCCAACTTTGGGGACACTCAACCTTGAAGACCCCCAACCTCGGAGAACCTCAACATTGGGGACCCCCAACCTTAGAGACCCCCAACTTTGGGGACACTCAACATTGGAGACCCCCAACCTTAGAGACCCCCAACTTTAGGGACACCCAACATTGGGGACCCCCAACCTTAGAGACCCCCAACTTTGGGGACACCCAACATTGGGGACCCCCAACCTCGGAGAACCTCAACATTGGGGATCCCCAACCTTAGAGACCCCCAAATTTAGGGACACCCAACATTGGGGACCCCCAACTTTGGGGACACTCAACCTTGGAGAACCTCAACATTGGAGACCCCCAACCTTAGAGACTCCCAACCTTAGAGACCCCCAACTTTGGGGACCCCCAACCTCGGAGAACCTCAACATTGGGGACCCCCAACCTTAGAGACCCCCAACTTTGGGGACCCCCAACCTTGGAGAACCTCAACCTTAGAGACCCCCAACCTCGGGGACACCCAACTTTGGGGACCCCCAACCTTAGAGACCCCCAAATTTAGGGACACCCAACATTGGGGACCCCCAACCTCAGAGAACCTCAACATTGGAGACCCCCAACCTTAGAGACCCCCAAACTCAGAGACCTCCAACCTTGGAGACCCCCAACCTTGGAGAACCTCAACCATAGAGACCCCCAACCTTGGAGAACCTCAACATTGGAGACCCCAACCTTGGAGACCCCCTGAAACACTCCTGGGCACCCCCAAACTCAGAGACCCCCAACCTTAGAGAACCTCAACCTTAGAGAACCCCAACCTTGGAGACACCAGGACGTGGGTTCCACCAGCGGGTGGTTTCTACCAAGTGGTGGGTTCCACCAGGACGTGGGTTCCACTGGGATGTGGTCTCCACCGGGGGGGGGTTCTACGAGGTGGTGGGTTCCACCGGGACGTGGGTTCCACCAGGAGGTGGTTTCCACCAAGTGATGGGTTCTACGGGTGGTGGGTTCTACCAGGACATGGGTTCCACCAGGAGGTGGTCTCCACCAAGTGGTGCGTTCTATGAGGTGGTGGGTTCCATCAGGACGTGGGTTCCACTGGGATGTGGTTTCCACCAAGTGGTGGGTTCTACGAGGTTGTGGGTCCCACCAGGTGGTGGGTTCCATCAGGACATGGGTTCTACCAGGAGGTGGGTTCCACCAAGTGGTGGGTTCTACGAGATGGTGGGTTCCATCAAGATGTGGGTTCCACTGGGATGTGGTCTCCAACAAGTGGTGGGTTCTACGAGGTGGTGGGTTCCACCAGGAGGTGGTTTCCACCAGGGGGTGGGTTCTACGAGGTGGTGGGTCCCACCGGGACGTGGGTTCCCCCAGGAGGTGGGTTCCACCAAGTGGTGGGTTCCACCAGGAGGTGGTTTCTACCAAGTGGTGGGTTCTACGAGGTGGTGGGTTCCACCGGGATGTGGGTTCCACCAGGAGGTGGGTTCCACCGGGACGTGGGTTCCACTGGGATGTGGTCTCCACCAAGTGGTGGGTTCTACGAGGTGGTGGGTTCCACCAGGTGGTGGGTTCCACTGGGACGTGGGTCCCACCAGGAGGTGGTTTCCACCAAGTGGTGGGTTCTACGAGGTGGTGGGTTCCACCGGGACGTGGGTTCCACCAGGAGGTGGGTTCCACTGGGATGTGGGTTCCACCAGGAGATGGGTTCCACCAAGTGGTGGGTTCGACGAGGTGGTGGGTTCCACCAGGACATGGTTTCCATCAAGTGGTGGTTTCTACCAAGTGGTGGGTTCCACTGGGATGTGGTCTCCACCAAGTGGTGGGTTCTACGAGATGGTGGGTTCCATCAAGATGTGGGTTCCACTGGGATGTGGTCTCCACCAAGTGGTGGGTTCTACGAGGTGGTGGGTCCCACCAGGAGGTGGGTTCCACCAGGGGGTGGGTTCTACGAGGTGGTGGGTCCCACCGGGACGTGGGTTCCCCCAGGAGGTGGGTTCCACCAAGTGGTGGGTTCCACCAGGAGGTGGTTTCTACCAAGTGGTGGGTTCTACGAGGTGGTGGGTTCCATCAGGAGGTGGGTTCCACTGGGATGTGGGTTCCACCAGGAGATGGGTTCCACCAGGGGGTGGGTTCTACGAGGTGGTGGGTTCCACTGGGACGTGGGTTCCACTGGGATGTGGTCTCCACCAAGTGGTGGGTTCTACGAGGTGGTGGGTTCCACCAGGACGTGGGTTCCATCAAGTGGTGGTTTCTACCAAGTGGTGGGTTCCACTGGGATGTGGTCTCCACCAAGTGGTGGGTTCAACGAGGTGGTGGGTCCCACCGGGACGTGGGTTCCACCAAGTGGTGGGTTCTACGAGGTGGTGGGTTCCACCAGGAGGTGGGTTCCACCAGGAGATGGGTTCCACCAGGAGATGGGTTCCACCAGGTGGTGGGTCCCACCGGGAGGTGGGGTTCCAGCGGGAATTGCCTCCGAGCGCGCCCCCGGGGTGGCCCCGCCCGCCCAAGCGTGGCCGTGGGCCCTTCGACCCACCTCCCTCTCCCTCAACGGGCCGAGGGGCCGAACTGCCAAAAAAAGGGGGAGAGTCGCAGGTCCGACGGTCCAAAAGGAGCACCTTCTGCCCTCCCCGACCCCCCCCCCTCCTCCTGCCCCAAGGGACGACCCGACACGAGGTGGACTTTGCCCCACCGTTTATTGAGGGGCAGAAGGTTCCACCCCACCCCCCCCCACCACCCTCCATCTTTCCGACGAGGAGGAGGACCTTCGTCCGACCCCTTTTTGGGGTGGTTTCAGAAGGCGGCGCCTTCTCCGTTCTCCATGACGATTTTAACGATGGATTTGGTGGCGTTGGACATGGTGGCCGTGACCTTCACTCGCCCGGCGGAGACGGTGACGGCTTCCTGACAGGAGCCGAGTAGGACGCGGTGGTAGGTGGTCTCCCCACCGGTTGGGGGGGGGTGTTGACGGTTGTACATCTCCTTGTAGATGTCCTTCAAGTTGCCCAAATGGGCTTTGTTGAGGGAGATCTCCACGGCGAGCTCCATGGAGTAAAGACCGTAGTTGAAGGGGTTGGAGAAGAGGATGGCCAAGGTGAAGGTGTCGGCTTCGTAGACCAGGAGCCCCACGCAACCCCGAAAACTCATGGAGGAGTTGGTGAAGAGACAACTCTCGGTGAGGCCCGTGGGGATGCGGGGGCTGGGCGGGGTGGAGCAGTAACCGCTGAAGCAGTAGCTCCTGGCAGGAGAAGACCCGTGAGGAGGAAAGGGGATGGGGAGAGCACCGCGGGGGGATGATGGGATGACCACTGGGAGAAGGTCCGACCGCTGGGAGAAGGTCCGACCACTGGGAGAAGGTCTAAACCACTGGGAGAAGGTCTAAACCACTGGGAGAAGGTCCGACCACTGGGAGATGGTCTAAACCACTGGGAGAAGGTCTGACCACTGGGAGATGGTCTAAACCACTGGGAGAAGGTCCAACCACAGGGAGAAGGTCTAAACCACTGGGAGAAGGTCCGACCACTGGGAGAAGGTCTAAACCACTGGGAGAAGGTCTGACCACTGGGAGATGGTCTAAACCACTGGGAGAAGGTCCAACCACAGGGAGAAGGTCTAAACCACTGGGAGAAGGTCCAACCACTGGGAGAAGGTCTGACCACTGGGAGATGGTCCGACCACTGGGAGAAGGTCTAAACCACTGGGAGAAGGTCTGACCACTGGGAGATGGTCCAACCACTGGGTCTAAGCACTGGGAGATGGTCTACACCACTGGGAGAAGGTCCGACCACTGGAAGAAGGTCTGACCACTGAGAGAAGGTCCGACCACTGGGAGATGGTCTAAACCACTGGGAGAAGGTCTGACCACTGGGAGATGGTCTAAACCACTGGGAGAAGGTCCAACCACAGGGAGAAGGTCTAAACCACTGGGAGAAGGTCCGACCACTGGGAGAAGGTCTAAACCACTGGGAGAAGGTCTGACCACTGGGAGATGGTCTAAACCACTGGGAGAAGGTCCAACCACAGGGAGAAGGTCTAAACCACTGGGAGAAGGTCCAACCACTGGGAGAAGGTCTGACCACTGGGAGATGGTCCGACCACTGGGAGAAGGTCTAAACCACTGGGAGAAGGTCTGACCACTGGGAGATGGTCCAACCACTGGGTCTAAGCACTGGGAGATGGTCTACACCACTGGGAGAAGGTCCGACCACTGGAAGAAGGTCTGACCACTGAGAGAAGGTCCGACCACTGGGAGATGGTCTAAACCACTGGGAGAAGGTCTGACCACTGGGAGATGGTCCAACCACTGGGTCTAAGCACTGGGAGATGGTCTAAAGCATTGGGAGAAGGTCCGACCACTGGAAGAAGGTCTGACCACTGAGAGAAGGTCCGACCACTGGGAGAAGGTCCGACCACTGGGAGAAGGTCCGACCACTGGGTCTAAGCACTGGGAGATGGTCTAAACCACTGGGAGAAGGTCCAACCACTGGGAGATGGTCTAAGCACTGGGAGATGGTCTAAAGCATTGGGAGAAGGTCCGACCACTGGGGGATGGTCTACACCATTGGGTGATGGTCCAACCACCGGGTCTAAGCACTGGGAGGTGGTCTAAACCACTGGGAGATGGTCCAACCATTGGGGAGACGGTCCGACCGCTGGAAGGTGATGTGACCCGGACCTTCCGCCTGAACCCCGGGGAGGTCCCCACTCCGGCCCGGACTCTTCCAACCCCCCCCCCCCCCCTCCCCCCCCTCCCCCCCCTCCCCCCCTCCCCCCCCCCGTGGGGTTACCTGGGGTTGTGCAAGGTGACGTCCTGGGTCTTGTTGGTGAGCTGGATCTCCACGCTCCGCTGGAAGGACCTCCACACCAACTCCTCACACATGGCTGGGGGGGTCTTCTCCGGGGGGGTCTTCTCTGGAGGTGTCTTCTCTGGGGGGGTCTTCTCTGGGGGTGTATTCTCTGGAGGTCTTCTCCGGGGGGATCTTCAGAGGTGTCTTCTCCGGGGGTGTGTCTACTCCGGAGGTGTCTTCTCTGGAGGTGTCTTCTCTGGGGGGTCTTCTCCAGAGGTGTTTTCTCCAGGGGGGGTCTTCTCCGGAGGTGTCTTCTCTGGGCGGTGTCTACTCCGGAGGGTGTCTACTCTGGGGGGGTCTTCTCCAGAGGTGTCTTCTCCGGAGGTGTCTTCTCCGGAGGTGTCTTCTCCGGAGGTGTCTTCTCTGGAGGTGTCTTCTCCGGAGGTGTCTTCTCCGGAGGTGTCTTCTCCGGGGGTGTCTACTCCGGAGGGTGTCTACTCCGGGGGGGTCTTCTCCGGAGGTGTCTACTCTGGAGGTGTCTTCTCCAGGGGGGTCTTCTCTGGAGGTGTTTTCTCCGGGGGGGTCTTCTCCGGAGGTGTTTTCTCCGGAGGGTGTCTACTCTGGGGGGGTCTTCTCCGGAGGTGTCTTCTCTGGGGGGTTCTTCTCCAGGGGGGTCTTCTCTGGAGGTGTTTTCTCCGGAGGTGTCTTCTCCGGAGGTGTTTTCTCCGGAGGGTGTCTACTCCGGGGGGGGGTCTTCTCCGGGCGCCCACGGAGAGGTGGACCCGATGAGCTTTACGGATTTCTTCCACCTCCAGAACTTGGAGGTTTCTGCGGTGGGAAGAAGATTTCGGAGGAGGAAAAGGAAAAAAAAAAAACCAAAAAAGAACCCCCCCCGTCGGGTCGAAGGTTGAAAAGGAAATATAATCCCCATTTCCTGGTGCCGTCGGAGCAAAGTCCTGGAATTCGATGATTTCCAGTGGTCCGGTGGGTCGGGTTTTTCAAAAGTCCACCCCTCCCCCCCCCCCCCGGCAAATCGAAGGCTTCTGACATCATCGATGACATCGGAACGTCCAAACGACGCCCGTAATATGAATAAAAATAACGTAAATATGAATAAAAATGGCGATATTGGTCTTCTTCGAGGTTGGGGGTCTCCGAGGTTGGGGGTCTCTAAGGTTGGGGGTCTCCCAAGGTTGGGGGTCTGCAAGGTGGGGGTCCCCAAGGTTGGGGGTCCCCAAGGTTGGGGGCCTCTAAGGTTGGGGGTCCCCAATGTTGAGTGTCCCCAAAGTTGAGTGTCCCCGAGGTTGGGGGTCTCCAAGGTTGGGGGTCCCTGAGGTTGGGGGGTCTTCAAGGTTGGGGGTCCCTGAGGTTTGGGGGGTCTTCAAGGTTGGGGGTCTCCAAGGTTGGGATCCTCAAGGTTGGGGGTCCCTGAGGTTGGGGGGTCTTCAAGGTTGAGGGGTCCCCAAGGTTGGGGGCCTCTAAGGTTGGGGGTCTCCAGTGTTGAATGTCCCCAAAGTTGAGTGTCCCCGAGGTTGGGGGTCACCAAGGTGGGGGTCTCCAAGGTTGGGGGTCCCTGAGGTTGGGGGTCTTCAAGGTTGGGGGTCCCCAGGAGTGTTTCAGGGGGTCTTCAAGGTTGGGGGTCCCAAAGGGTTGAGATCCTCAAGGATGAGGTTCCCGAGGTTGGGGGTCCCCGAGGTTGGGGGTCCCCAAGGTCGGAGGTCTGAAAGGTTGGGGGTCCCTGAGGTTGAGATCCTCAAGGTTGGGGGTCCCTGAGGTTGGGGGGTCTTCAAGGTTGGGGGTCTCCAAGGTTGGGGGTCCCAAAGGTTGGGGGTCTCCGAGGTTGGGGTTCTCCCAAGGTTGGGGGTCCCTTAGGTTGGGGGGTCCCCGAGGTTGGGGGCCTCTAAGGTTGGGGGTCTCCAATGTTGAGTGTCCCCAAAGTTGAGTGTCCCCGAGGTTGGGAGTCACCAAGGTTGGGGGTCTTCAAGGTTGGGGGTCTCCAAGGTTGGGGGTCTTCAAGGTTGAGTGTCCCCAAAGTTGGGGGTCTTTAAGGTTGGGGGTCCCCAGGAGTGTTTCAGGGGGTCTTCAGGTTGGGGGGGTCCCAAAGGTTGAGATCCTCAGGGTTGGGGGTCCCCAAGGTTGGGGGTCTGCAAGGTTGGGGGTCTGCAAGGTTGGGGGTCTCCAAGGTTGGGGGTCCCTGAGGTTGGGGGGTCCCCAAGGTTGGGGGTCTCCAAAGTTGAGGTTCTCCGAGGTTGGGGGTCTTGAAGGTTGAGTGTCCCCAAAGTTGGGGGTCTTTAAGGTTGGGGGTCTCCAAGGTTGGGGGGTCTTCAAGGTTGGGGGTCCCAGAAGTGTTTCAGGGGGTCTCCAAGGTTGGGGGTCCCCCGAGGTTGGGGGTCCCAAAGTTGAGATCCTCAGGGTTGGGGGTCCCCGAGGTTGGGGGTCGCCAGGCGCGTTTCGGGGGGGGATGGGGGTGGGGGGTGTCTTCAAAGTTGGGGGTCCCCGAGGTTGGGGGTCTGCGAAGCTGAGGTGCCCCCAGCAGGGGGGGTCCAAGGCTGAGCCCCTCAGGGACGGTGGTCCCCACGCTCGGGGGTCTCCGGACCCCCCCAGACCCCCGGATCCCCCCAGACCCCCAATCCCCCCCCCCTCCATCCCACATCCCCCCACATCCAGTTCCCCCCAGACCCCCCATTCCCCCCCTCCATCCCAGTTCCCCCCCACATCCCAGTTCCCCCACACATCCCAGTTCCCCCCCAAGACCCCCCATCCCCCCCCCCAAATCCCACATCCTCTCCCACATCCCAGTTCCCCCCCAGACCCCCAATCCCCCCCCAAATCCCACATCCCCCCCCACATCCCAGTTCCCCCTCCCCCATCCCAATCCCAGTTCCCCCCCCCGCCCCCCATTCCCCCCCCCGCCCCCCCCCCCAAAATCCCCATTCCATCCCCGGAACCAAAACACCCCTTTATCGACTCCAAATAAATAAACCCATTTCACAGATCAAAGCAGAGGGAAAACCACCCAAATAAAGGTGGTGATTTTTTTGGGTTTTTTTTTTCGCTCCCGGGGGGGGGGGCAGTTTGGGGGGGTCCCCTCGAGGTTTTGGGGGGGGTTTTTACCCCCCAACCTTTAGATGAGGTCCATGAGGATGTCCTCCTCCATGACGCTGGGCGCCTGCACCGGCTGCAGCCCCGCTTGGGGCACGGGGCCGCGGGGGCCGGGGGGCAACAACATCTGACCTGGGGGGGGGTGGGGGGGGGGAGGATTTGTGGGGTATAGAGGTTGGGGGTGGGGGGTTCCCCAAAAGGAGTTGGGGGGCCCCCCCAGCTATCAGCGGGGCAGGTTTGGGGGGTGCTGGGGGTAATTCGGGGGGGGTGGGGGAGGGATTGGGGTAGTTGCGGGGGTGTTGGGGGGCAATTAGGGGGGGTCTTGGGGTGATTGGGGGAGCCCTGGGGTGTTTGGGGGGTCCCAGGGGCAATTAGGGGGGTCTTGGGGTGATTGGGGGAGCCTGGGGTAGTTTTGGGGGTCCCAGGGCAATTAGGGGGGTCTTGGGGTGATTGGGGGAGCCCTGGGGTAGTTTTGGGGGTCCCAGGGGCAATTAGGGGGGTCTTGGGGTAGTTTCGGGGGTCCCAGAGGCAATTAGGGGGGTCTTGGGGTGATTGGGGGGAGCCCTGGGGTAGTTTTGGGGGTCCCAGGGGCAATTAGGGGGGTTTTGGGGTAAGTTTTCGGGGGTCCCAGAGGCAATTAGGGGGGTCTTGGGGTGATTGGGGGAGCCCTGGGTTAGTTTTGGGGTCCCAGGGGCAATTAGG
>NW_028127531.1:0-12500 GCF_965231255.1 Vanellus vanellus
GGGGCGAGTTTACCCCCCGCCACGCCGTGCTGCGGAGTGCAGCCGTGACCGTGAGCCACTTTCCGAGTCAGGACTCCGACATCCAACCTCACCCGTTCGCTCCCGAGCATCCTCCGCGCCCCACGCCGGTACCCGCGGGGAGCCCCGTCCCGGGCCGGGCCGGGCGCGGCAGCAGCGGGCTCTGTCCTCGCCGCAAGCCGGTCATAAAAATTTTCACGATCCCGCAAGAAAGTGGAACCCACTCTTTCAGACCCGTCCTTTTCCCCCCGTTGACGGGAATGTCTTCCCCGCCTGAAGTGGATGGGCGCTGCCGGCCCCACGGCAGGCTGCCGGGGTGGAGCCCGACGGCCGCAAAGCGCCTTTGATCCCGCCTGGCACTGGGGGGGTAGGGGGTGGAATTGGGAAAATCTGAGGGTTTTGAGGGTTTTTTATTTTTTCAGTTGTCGGCGGTGCAGTGAAAACCCGGCGGCATTGAGGGAAAGGCAACAGTGATGGCTGAGTTCTCCGGCCGGTCGGCTCCGGGAAAAGCCAGCTTGGGGTTTGGCGGGGAGGGGGGGGGGTCCCTCCCACACTTCCCAAATTAATGCGGAACCAAGGGACAGGCTGAGCCCGCACACGGCCGGGCAGCGCCTGACACCCCCGCTGCGGCACCGCCAGCCTCGGCGGCGGGGAGGGAGAAAGCGGCCACCTCTCCACCTCTCCCGCTCTCCTCCGCCCTCAGCCACCGGCTCCAAAGCGCTGGTAAAGCAGCCTAAAAAAAAAAAAAAAAAAGCATCTCTCGGAAATAAAGTCGGTACCGGGAGGGAAACGGGGGCGGCCGCGGGAATGCGGTGGTGTGTCCGGGCAGTGCCCGGCGGGGCAGAGCCGCTGTCAGACCTCCTCCGGCTCGGAGGGAGGGGGAGGGGGGTGGGTGGCTGAAAACCCGGCGAAATTTGGTGTATTCCAACGTTTTGCAGTCACCTCCGCGCTGGAAGGACGGGGGGGGGGGGGGGGGGCGGCGGGCGGGATGTACACCCTCTCTGTGCTTCCACCACTGCTCTGGGCATTTTGGCATCCCAACACCTCGGGGTTTGGGAGTTGGTTTGGTTTTGTTTTGGTTGGTTTTTTTTTTGTTTTTTTTTTTTTTTTTCCCCAGAATGGGAAAAAGCTGGAAGGAGGGTTTGCTCGGGAGGAGCGGCACGACCGGCCCCGGAGCCTTCCCGCAGCCCGGCCCCGGCCGCGGGGGTCGGCCGGCAGCTCCCTCCCTCCCTCCCCAACACCGGGCTCCCGGGTTGCCATCCCGCCTTTTAAACTTCACAGTGTCAAAAGCACCGAAAAAAAAAAAAAAAAAAAAAAGAAGTAGGGTACGGGGATCGGCAGGGTGATGCGTGGGGCTGTGCCCGCACACTCGCCTGTTTGCGGAAGGGAAAATCTATATTATTTTTAATGGGTAGCAGGGCGGAATGAGCCTCGTTGAAACTACGCGGGGAGCGGAGGGAAAAGAGGTGACTTTTCCCAGCACCGGGGCTGCCAGGGGAAGGCGAAGCAAAGAAGCAAACGAAGCCCAAACCCCATTTTGAAGCCACCTCTCCCGGTGCCCCGCAGTGGTTCCCGGGGAAAAGCCCCCCGCACGCCGCTGGCGGGGCGCCCGCAGACCGGCGAGAAAACGTGCTGCTGGGGAATGTTTCCAGAGAGATTGAGCTCCCAGATAAAATAACCTTGGGTACAAAAAAAAAAAAAAAAGAAAAGAAAAGAAGAAAAAAGAAAAAAAAGGAAAAAAAAATACATCATTCGGATTTTCTCGGTTAGGGATCAGATCACCCCTTCACCCCCCGCCACCTCCCCCGCTGCCTCTGCATACCTGAGGTGCTGGATTATTGTCAGAGGACAGGCAGATGCAGTAATTGTTTTGTACAGCTTTGTTTATCTCCCGCTTTGGAGTTTATCTCAGGAATTCTCCTCCCTGTCCCTCTGCAGGGTAGAAATATCCCCGCGAAGGAGCGGGATAACGAAGGGGAAGGTTACGGCCGTACCGGCAACCGGCTCCCGCCCGGCGGAGCGGGCAGGTAACGCGGGCTTCCAGGAGGTTTGAAGTTTTTTATCGGTAACTTGGGTCCGCCCGGGAGCGAAATATTTGAAGTGCAGCACCTTGAACACGTTTAATTATGGGGTAGTAGCAAAGCGAGAGCTTCCAAGTAATTAGAAAATACTTCTTGGGAGACAGGCTAATCGCTTTTCATGGGGCGCTTGAAAGAAATTAACCTCTAGGTGCTTGTTTGAGCAAAACAACTTCGGATCAGCCAGCGCTGGTCTGCGCTGACGGACCCGACCCGCTGCGAAATACAAAGGGAAGGGGAAAATACATTTAAAATACAATTAAAATGCAAGATTAAAGGGAAAGGAAAAGGAAAAGCAAAGGGAAAGAGGAAGAGGGGAAGAAGGGCTCGCTGTCCCTTTTCCCTCAAGGCGGGGAGTGGTCCGTGTCACCCGCAAAGGAAGGGGGGTGACATATCCTCTAAATAAAAATGTCACTTAGCAGGGAAAGCCGGGGGACGGGGTGCGGTGGCCAGCGGAGCCCAGCCGCCCCCGGCCCGGGCCTGCTCGGCCCTCGCCGTGCGCCCCGTCGGGGCGGTGACACCCGCCGGGCCCGCGGAGGGATAACGGGCCGGCTGCGGGGGAAGGACCCCCCCGAGCCACCTCGTCACCCTCCTCTTGCGCACCCCGCGGAGGACCCGCGCCCCTCGACCCCCTCAGCTCCCACCTCCCGCGCCCTCGGCCATCCAACTGCACTTTGCTCCCTAATTTTGTTCCCCGGAGGGGGGGGGGATTTCTCCCTAAAGACAAAAGACAAAACAGCAGCGGCCCTTTCCCGTCCCGCAGAAGCAGGGATTTGGGGACGGGGACGGGGCGGAGGGTGATGGACAGGCTTTTTTTTGGGGGGGGGAGGGGGGAGCGGGGCGCCGAGCTGCCGTTTCGGGAGCAGTCAGGGGAGATCAAAGGCTCCCGTCGGGCTGCGGGAAGGACGAGTCAATTACCGCACCGCGCTGCGCTTCCCCCCCCCCCCGGGGCAACCCGCAGGCACCGGACTGGGCCCCGTTCCGCCCCCCCTCCCCGGACCCCCTTTGTATCACCGCCGCTCAGCTTAATATTATTTATGCATTTCTGCAAGGAATTGTGGGATGCCGCCCCCCCCCCCCCCGGTAAACAGCGGGGCAATTAAAAACCCCCAAAATCGGGGGGGGGGGGAGGGGGCAATAAGGGTGCCCCGCGGCGTGGCACCCCCCCCCCGCACACACACACTCCCCCACGCGCATCCCCGCGGTGCCGGGCCCGGCTTGGGGATGCGGAGGGGGTGGTGGTGGCGGGGGGGTGGGTTGGGGGGGGAGGGAGGGGCGTGGGTGCTGTCACTTACCGGAGCTCCCCGCACCACGTGTGCGCATGCCCGCGTTATCATTGGCCCGAGGCACGTGTCGAAGTGCCCGGGCCGGCGACGTCACCGGCGGGGGCCCCGTTAAAACCTAAAAGGACAACAATCCGGAGTGGAAGTGTCCGGGGCGCGGCGGCGGCGGTGGCGGTGGCGGCGGCCGCCGGGGCGTAGCGCAGCGCGGCGCGGTGCAGGGCGGGCGGCAGGGCGGGACGGCCCCCCCCCCCCGCCCCGCTCCCCCCTTCACCCCCCCCCCCCCCCATCCCCGGTTCCCTCCCTCGTCCGACCCGCGGCGGCCCCCGCATGTGCGGGCGCGGGGCGGCGTGGGGCGGCGCGGGGCGAGGCGCTGCCGGCCGGAGCCCCGCGGGGAGCCCCTCACCGCCCTGCCCTCCGCGGGACACCGGCTGCTGAGACACCGCCTCCACCACCACCACCCCCCCGCCCCGGCACCGGGCGGGTTTGGTTTTGTTTTTTTCTTTTTTTTTTTTTTTCCTTTACCCCCCCACCTTCCACCCCCCAATTATTATTTTTTAGTATTATTAATTTTTTTTTTTTTTTCTCCGCGGGGGCGGCGGATGAGGCGCGGCGGCGGCGGCGGTGGCCGGGGAAAGAAGCGGCAGCGCGCCGCGGGACCGAGCGGCTGAGCGGCGGCAGGAGGCGGCGAGCGGCGGCGGGAGGACCGGAGCCCGTGTAATTTTTAATTTTTGGCAAAGTTGGAACTCGTGGAGGCTCGGCTGCTGGCTTTGGGGTCTCCCTGGTTTTCTTTCCTTATTTTTAATTTTTTTTTTTAATTACTATAAATATTTTTTTTTTAAATTTTTTTTGCAAACTCTGGATTTTGAATGCCGGGTGCGGCCAGGAGAAACGAAAGCAAATAGACACCTGTGCGTGCGTGTATATATATATATAAAATATATATATTAAAAAAAAAATTACAATAAAGAACAACCGACTGCAACAGCAACAACAAAAAGCGCTAGGCAGCCGCCCGGCCGTCGGCGGGGCGGGCAGCGGAGCCGTCGGCGGGCCCGGCCGCGCAGCATGGAGGAGGGCGGCCGGAGCCCCCGGGAGGAGGCGGCCGAGCCGCAGGAGTCCGGCGGCGACGCGGAGCCCGGCGGCGGCGGCGGCGGCGGGCGGCGGGGACTGCTGCTTCCCCCCGGTGACCCCCCGCACCCCCACCCGCACCCTCACCGCATCACCAACTTCTTCATCGACAACATCCTGAGGCCCGAATTCGGGCGGAGGAAGGAGGCGGGCGGCCCCGGAGGAGAGCCCCGGCGACCCGGCGCGGAGAGCCGCCGCAGCCCCGCCGCGGCGCCGGCCCCCGGGGCTCCGCTCCCCGGCGGCGGGGCGGGCTCGCCGGGCCGGGGGGAGGGCGGCGGCCCCGCCGGGCTGGCCCTGCACGGCGCCGCCAAGAAGGGGGGGGACCCCGCGGCGCTGGAGGCGGCCCTGAAAGCGCGGGGGTTAAGCGGCGGCGACCTGTCGGTGAGCTCGGACTCGGATAGCTCCCAGGCCAGTTCCAACGCCGGGAACCAGCCCATGCTCTGGCCCGCCTGGGTTTACTGCACCCGGTACTCGGACCGGCCCTCCTCAGGTAAGAGCTGCCCCGCCGGGCCGACCCTCTCCCCGCCGCCGCAGCCCCCTCCCCGGGGCTCCCCGGCTCGCCTCCGCCCGCCCGCGGGGCCGGGAAAGCACCCCGCGCCCCCCTTCCCGCTCCTCCTTCATGGGGATTTTTTGGGGGGTTGTTTGGTGGGGTTTTTTGGGCGGTGGGGGTGAAGGGGTGGCTTGGGGATGAGCGGAGCCGGAGGGACGAGGAGGGAGCGGAGGGTGTCTCCCTCCCCGCCGCCGGGGCTCGGGGCATCTCTCCCCAACCGCCGGGTTTTATCAAAGAGAGAGAAGGAAAAAAATAATAAATAATCTGGCTTTAGGGCTCCCCGCTCGTCCTCCCGGCGAGCTGCCTTTCTCCCTGCCGGGAAAATCCCCCCGGCGCTGTGTTTTGGGGAAGGGAGAGTGGATTTCCACAGGCCTCGCCTGGCTTTGCTTATTTTTGCCCAGCCAAAAACAATCCGCGACCGCTTATTTCTCTAAAAGAGGCCTCGGAGCTGCCGCCGTTTCGTTTCTTTCTTTTAATTTCCCCCCATGTGCTGCAGGTCAGCTCTGTAGGGGCCGGGGGACATTTCCAAGAGCCGGGGAACTTCTTTGGCAGGGTCCGCCTCTTGGCAAGGGCTGGGGCAGAACCTCCTGAAATTATAGATAAAAACATTGGGAAAAAATAATAATAATAAAAAAAAAAAAAGCCAGGGGGTAAAATGTCCTTCTGCTACGGCGGGGAGAGCAGGGCCGGCCCCGGCAGATTGGTAAAACCCTCGTTTAAAAAGAAGTAGAAACCATAGGGGGAAAGCATGGGAAGCACCACGCAGGAGATCTGCTCCAAGGGGGAAAAAAAATAAAATTAAAAAAAAAGGGTTTTTTCTCTTACAAAAGCAGCGAGCTAGGATTTTCACCCGGAGAGCCGGCCAGCTGAAGGAGGGATTGTAGGACGAGTTGAAAATTAGTTCGTAATATCTGAAAACAAACTCTTACTCAGAGGTAATATTCAGGGCTGAATTGGAATTTACTCCATTGTTCTCCAGTGCTCTCCTTTGTTAATATTTAATTAACATACATCCTCACAATGGCTCGGCCCGGGCAGAAAAGGCTCCTTGTGCTGCCGAGAATAATATTCCCGAGAATAATCCCGGCGATTCGGATCGGGCCGTGCAACGCCATATGGGCACTGCAGCAAAGCGGCGGATTTCTTCTCGCAATGTAAACAGGCGGCTGATTTCCATTTTATTTTATTTTTTTTTTATCGCGACCCATCAAAACAAACAGAAAAAACCCAAAACATCCAACCAACCAAACAAAATAAAGGCAGAAAAAAAAGTAAAATGGTTTGCTTAAAAAAAAAAATGTTTTATTAAAAAAAAAAATCTGCTCAGGAAATAAAATTTAGCTCCGTGCCGCTGCCTGGGGTGCGGGTTTTACTTGCCGGGGGCATCCCCGGGACGAAGCGGGTCGGTAAATGTGTTTCTGGCCGGGGTGAAGGGGGGAGCGGGGGCACCGGGGGGGCCGCGGCTCCCGTTCCGCCGCCTCCCGAGCATCCTCGGGCAGCGGAAGCAGCGAGAGGGGTTTATTTTTCTTAGTGGAGGGGGGGGGGGGGAGGGGGGAGGAAGGGGGTGAGGGGGGGTGGTGGGGCAGGAGCGCGGGTGCCACACACGCACACTTCCCACGCGGGACAGTGTCCGGCGTGGGGCCGCCCGCAGCGGAGCGTGGCGGTGTCGGTGCTTCTCCTCTCTCCCGGCCGTAGGTCCCCGCTCCCGCAAACCAAAGAAGAAGAACCCCAACAAGGAGGACAAGCGGCCGCGCACCGCCTTCACCGCCGAGCAGCTGCAGAGACTCAAGGCCGAGTTCCAGACGAACCGGTACCTGACGGAGCAGCGGCGGCAGAGCCTGGCCCAGGAGCTGGGGCTCAACGAATCCCAGATTAAAATCTGGTTCCAGAATAAACGAGCCAAGATCAAGAAGGCGACGGGCAGCAAGAACTCCCTGGCGGTGCACCTCATGGCCCAGGGGCTCTACAACCACTCCACCACGGCGAAAGACGGCAAGTCGGACAGTGAATAGCCAAGGGGATGGGGGGGGGGGGGGGGGAGGAAGGAGGGAGGTGGGGGAGGTGGGGGGGGAGGGGGGCGTTTGCAGTCAAAGTTTATACAATGCAATAATTTAATTAAAAAAAAAAATAAAAAGAAACATAAGGGCCAGTGTATAAAGATTATACCAGCATTAATAGTGAAAATATTGTGTATTAGATATAATTCTGCAATATTCTATGTATATATAATTTACAGGTAAGGTGGTGTAAAAATCCAAGATATCTGATTATAAAATATTTTTTTTTATTTTTTTTGCTTTGGTTTGGTTTGGTTTCGGGGGTTTGGGCCGGATGTTTGGGTTTTTTTCGGTTGTATGGAGATTTTAGACGCTAACTTTATGATTTTTTTTTTTAATGCTTAAGTTACATTTTTATAGACTTAAGCGCTGTTTTAATGGACATTGGACGCTGTTTTTTGAAATTCAAAAAAAAAAAGAAAAAGAATTAAAAACAACTTTTGCTGAAGTCCAAAGATTTTTATTGCTGCATTTCACACAACTGTGAACCGAATAAATAGTTCTCCTATTTGTTCTATGAGTTTTACCTTTTTTTTCCCCTTCCCCTTTTTCTTTTCTTTTTTTTCTTTTTCCTTTTTTTGCCCCGCTTTTTTTTTTTTTTTTTTTTTTTTTTTTTTGCGGGGAGGGATGTGTGTGTCTGGGGCTGGCTTTGGGGATAGACGTGGAGAATTTAATTTAAAAAGAAAAAGAAAGTATATATACATATAAGTAACGATAGGGAAACAAATCTCGAAGCACCGTCTTGAAATATGCCTGGGGTCTTTTCCTGAGCCCCTACTCGCTCATCACCCCCAGCGAGACCCACGGGCGCGTGTGGATGCGGGATGCAGGCGTGGATGAGGGATGCAGGGGTGGGGTTAACATCCCCCCCCCGCCTCCCCCCAACTTGTTGGGAAAACTTTGGGACCCCCATCTCCGAAAAGCGGGAGTTGCTCCGGGATGCAGCACCAGCCTGTGTCGTGTGTCGTCCCCCCCCACGTGAAGGGGAGCAGCGGGACCGGTACCGGCCCGCTGCCGCCCTCCCGGTCCCGCTCCCCCCCCCCCCCCCGCCCCCCCCCAGGGGTCGGCCACGGGTTGTTGTCCAGCTCCACTCTGGCACCACCTCCTCGAAGCATTTGAGAGCATTCCCCCCCACCCCCAAATAAAGTAATATTTTTAGTTTCCTCTTCCCCTCCATCCTCATCCCCATCCCACGGCATGGTCCCCGCTAGCGCGGTGCTTCGTGGCACCGTGGGAGTGTGTGTTTCTCCCCACGGCCCCCCCCCCCCACTCAGACAGCTCCTTGTAATTGGAGTTTTTCGGGGGTTCGAGGCGTTGTGCTGCGTTTAACCCGTTTGTCCCGGAGCGTGGTGTCCCCCACGGTACGCGGGGTGTGTGTGTGTGTGTCCCGCGTGGGCCTGGGTGTGCGTGGGCGGCTGCTCTCCTGCGACGCTGTCTGTTGGGGGGGAAACTTCTCGCTTTGCCTTAAAACCTCTTTATTTTGCAGCTATAATAGACACACATTGTACATAGTAGTATAAACTTTAAAAAAAAAAAAAAGGAAAGAATCCAACTATAAAATAAAACCTGTAATTTAAAATTTTGTGAATAATCATCAGCTGCTTAAGAGCCAGGATGAAATGACATTGCCTTTTAGCAAAAAAGCAAAGGATTTTTTTTTTCTTCTCTCCAGTTTATAAAACATGTGCATTTTACAACTGCAGTATCAAATATTTATAATCGGATGAAATATGAATGTTTCTATTTACAACTGTGCTTTCAAAATTGTGAACATTCTCGCTGCATTTTGTGTGTTTCAATTCTCGAGAATTGCATTAAATAATAATAATAATAATAATAAAAAAAAAAACAACACCAACACACCAACCCACTTTATTACGAAGTACGAACGGTGTCACTCAGACGTTGCAATGGAGTAGTGCTATTGGGGACTATATATCCCTCTATGTTTATATAGTCTTTAGATCGCAGTTCTGAGCACTGGAGCTCGAGTTAGGGAGTATTTGGTAGTTTCGGCTGTTTAGAGGGGGGGTAAATTTCGTGGCGGTTTGGGAGAGAGGCGATTTTGCAGTCAGGCGTTTCAGCAGCCCTTTGACTTCATGAAGAAACTTTGGGGGATTCATTTCTAGGCGAAGGAGAGGGGCAACCGCCAGCCGTAACGGAGCCCGCCTCTGAGGCACCCGGCGTGTTAAAAAGCATCCGAAAACGGAAAAGAAAAGCTCTTTAATCTCACGTACTGTCAACAGGTTTCACCTTTGCAAGACTTTTAAACGCCCGGTGGTGTGATGCCCTGGCAGGCTGCGGTTTGGAAAACCTCTGCTAGATAGACACGTAGATTCGGAGCTCGGGAAGAGAGGTGATGGGAATATTGCCGATGCCACGTTCCAAGCACCCCGTGAGATACTTGGCATCCCCGGAAAAATGACAGTACCACGGTTTTAGGACAGGCTGGACGGAAATAAAACGCTCACCCCCACAAAGGGCACAAGAGCTCCAAAATAGTCAGATCCTCACCCTCCAGGCCGGCTCCTGCTGCAGGACACGCATTCACAGATAACACCGGGGGGGAGGAGGGGAGTGTCGTGTGTTAAATTTTGATTTATTTTATTTTTTAAAGCTGCTCCGGGAGCAGAGATGCCGCTGGGATGGTGCACCGAGGGGTTCACCTGCTCGGAGAAGGGCTGTGAGCCGCGGCCGGCGGCGGGGGAGGCTCCCGGGCTCGCTTCCCAAAACAGCCTTTATTTTTCCAGCTTTTCTTGTTTACGTGCCTTTAAGGAGATTTCTTGTTTGGTTGGGGTTTTTTTTTGTTTTGTTTTGTTTTTTTTTTTGTCACCTCCACTCACGGAGGCAGGTGATTTATAATCCCGAGGGAGAAAATCCGTGGCGGTGGGGACCAAAGAGGAGTTTTAAATCTGGATTGAAAAATAGATCCGGTTGTCCGATGGGACAAAACGGTACCGTGGGTGTGATACACACCGGAGGATAAGTCCCACGGAGATTTTCTTTTTCAAGAAGCTACGAAGCCTGCACCGAGGGAAATTTTGGCCCCGCTCCTAAGTGTGCAGTGGGGCAAAGTTTCCACCTGTCCTCCCTCAGCCTGCAAGAAGAGCTGGGAACAGAAACCAGATGTGTGACTTCAGCAGGAATATGTATTTAGTTTAAAGTTAAAAAAAAAAAAAAAAGCAGGGAAACTTCTTTAAGTTAGTTCGGTTTCTGGAGCAAGGACAGAAAATATCTCGCTGCTGCTGCCTGGATTTTATCCAGACCAGAATACAAAATATTTGCAATTGGGAAGCGGGGCTTTCAGCTGGGAGCAGCAAATGGCCCACACGGGCTGCGATCCCTCACCTGCCTCCGATATTTTTTTGGGGGTGGTGGTGGTAAATTTTTCATGGGAAGAGGCAGAGGTTCGGAGACACTTGCTCTGCTGCTCCTTTCGCCATCTTTTGAACCGCTGCTGGTTCCCGTGCACCGCCCAGTCAGCGCTCCCACGCCCGGCCAGCGGCTCCCCGCTGGCTCGGGGAAGGACAGCACAACTATATTAGCCCCTGTTAATTTAAAATGTAAAAATAATTTAGCAGAAAGAGCTGCCGCACAAGCGCCTCGTGCAATTTGAGCGAAGCAACACTACTTTGCTGAAGGAGCCTTTCTGGAAATGACAAAACCACAGCTCCAAACCACACAAGCCCCGAAGCCAAGCCCCAAAACCCCGGCTGAGTCGGGGCAGGGGCAGGGGCAGGAGCGGGACGGGGCAGGGGCAGGGGCAGGGACAGGGGCAGGAGCAGGAGCAGGCAGGGGCAGGGCTGCCCTGGAGTCACCCACCGCCTGGCAGCGTTTTTTTCCTGGCAGGCAGCTCACTGCTAGCCGGGCAGGCTCCCTCCCCTCCAGCCAAAGCAGCGGAGTTCCATTATAAAAATAAAATAAAATAAAATAAAGATAACCAACCCAGGAAAGTATTTTAGTGCCGAGCAAAAATACATCTGCACTTCCTCGGCGCCATCTAGTCCCTCCGTGTAATTAATTAAGAGTATTTTTTCCGTAACTCTGTTCAATAAGCATCTGAGCACTGAGGTTCGGTGAAGGTGTTCCTCCGCCCCGCTGTCTGTTAATGCAGTATATCGCACATGCGATATACAAACCCATACCCAGGCACTATATATGCAAATGCCCGCGCCATTTATTGTGAAATGCATATCAGAGTTAGAGGGGGAAACTATTTAGCTAGCTCGGGTTTGTGGAAAAAAAGTAATTCTGTATCCCGCTGATTTAATATCCGACCTCCGCATTCAATCCCCGCCCATGCAGCTATCAAAAGTACCCCTGGGATGTTTGGATATCATCTCCAAACTAACATCTGTGATTATGAAACGCTCAGAAGGGGAAGGTTAATAACAATTTGTTTCAAAGGGCCACGAGTCAATTTTATAAACAAATTCGCGTTGCCTTAAAAACAAACAAGCACACAAATAAAGTGGAAGCCGGCAGCCCCCCGGGCGGGGGCTGTAACTGGGTGCTCGGGGCAGGATTTGTGCCCGCTTCCCTCCGGGATGGAGCCGGAGCAGCCCGGGATGAGCCCGGGAGCAGCAGCCGGGGGTGGCAGGGTGTGCAGGGAGGAGAGAGCTTTTTTACTTTGCCAGCCCGGGGGATGCTCCCTGGCACCCGCGGCTCCGGCAGAAACCCACCCAGACACGTTTGGGGAGCTGAAGGCAATCCCGGTTTTCTTAGCAGAAAGTCGGGACGGTCCCTGGCAGCGGAGCTGGGCTGGGGAGGGGGTGTTGGGGGGGTGTTGGGGGGGGAATCCATCCCCACACCGAGCCCATCCCTGAGGCTAAAAACCAGCACTAGCCCAACCTCAATCTGCTCTGTCGCACATTTGGGACCCCTGACAAACTCAGCCAAGGCTGCCGGCCAAAACCCGGCCCCGGCCTCGGAATAAGCGGCCTGAAAGAGCCCAGGCAGGAGGGGAAGCCGGAGCCTGCCGCGACACCCACACCCGCACCGGCAGCCCTCTGCCCGCTGCCCGCCCCTGCCCGCTGCCCGCCCCCGCCTGCCCACGTTTATCACCCGCGTTTCCTCTCGCCCCACCGTCTCCTCGACCTGGAAAGAAATTTAAATTTGGCGTTTGACACATTTTAACGTAGGCAAAAAAAAAAAAAAAAAAAAAAAAAAAGAAGGAAAGAAAAAAAGAGAGGCACACACGCGTCGGGATGATCCGCCTCTGCTGCGGGGCCGTGCGTGGGAACCGACGTGAGCGGGGAGGAGGAGGGGGGGCACCCCACTCCCCGCGTGTCCCCGGGGCTTCCCCTACCGGGGGAGCTCAGCCCTCGCCCTCTCCGACTCCTCTTCAAGGATGGAATTGTGGGGGGTGGGAAAGGGGTCCGTGTCC
>NW_028127531.1:17500-23611 GCF_965231255.1 Vanellus vanellus
TGCTAACTGCTCCCCGGGGGTCTCTTCTTGCAGCTCTCCAGTCGAGGGAGTTACATTACATACGTCAGTAGGTGCAGGATTCGTCCCACGTGAAGGACAACTGTCACTTCATTAAATAGTGATATCAATGATCGCCTGCCTGGCAATAGCTGCGCCTCGGTTCACGGCTCTGCATTCGGAAATCGGAGCATCTTCTGATCGAAAAGACCACTTTTTATAATCTCATCCCACACAGTTTTGCATGCGGTAATACATCCCAGTGAGACTATTAGACAAATAGGGTCTTAAAATCTTATCTCAGATCTTGCTCAAACATGAGATTTTTGTAATCATAAATGCTAAAAATACCGCTCACATGTAAGAACACTAACTGCAAGCGGGATTCAGGCTTGCCCGAAATTGCTGCAGTCCAGGAAAGTCATAGTTAATACATAACTCTCTTGACAAACAGCTCAGATGACAACATACCTATAATTATATCTGATCGTGTCGCCTGGGGATAAAGGAAGGTGATACTGCAAACGCAGAGGACCCACATCCTAATCTCTGTCTCCTAACCAGACCCCCTTGGACCTCTCTGGGAATTACTGCCGATCGATGCCGGCTAGCCAGACCCGGGAAGGGATCTGCTAGAGATGCTGTGCCCTCACCTGTGCATCCCTAATTTCGTGAGCTGTACGGTACCCACTTGACGCGATGCTGGCAAATTAGAGCAGCCTAAAAACGCAGGCAGGTAATAGAAGCTTGCGTCTGCTGTCCCTGGGAGGTTTGCAGGGCTGGCAGATGGGAAGCCAAGTACTTACGCCGTCGTCATTACTACCATGGTGTCGCTTGTATGCCAGCTCCCCGGGGTGCGAACCAGCCACCGTGGCTGTGCAAGGGACAAAAAGGCCAGTGCACGACAAGGTGGATGGAGGGAGGCCACAGGACTGAGAAGGCACCGGGATTTGTGTCCTACATCTCTGGGGTTCATCCTGCCCGGTGCCACCCTCCTGCGGAGCTGCTACACGGATGTCAGTCGTGGCCACCCCTTGGCTCGCCAACAGAGGTAGTGCCCTCTGACATCTACCCAGTCTTCCATTTGGCGATGCCTTTGCACCTGATGTGCAATCCCAAGTACGAAAAACACCCAACACAGCTGGCTCAGCCGGGCAGGTTCTTGCCTGTCCCCTCTTTCTCCGGGCTGAGCACTTGTCCCCATCAAACGAAACGCCATCGCACGCCCATGGATTTCGGTGGACTGCGAGCGAGCGGTGGTACTCTGTATTTACACCGCTGGCAGAGAGACGAGTCTGTCCTACTCCTTGCGTTTGCTCTAAATACTCACCAGATTCCCAGGATGAATATTCCCAGCATGAATATTCCCAGGATGAACATTCTTATATGGTTTTGCAACATTTTTTTTTTTGGCTGAGAGAGCAACATTTCCTAATGCGTAAATTTGCCTCTTTTTTTTTTTTTTTTCTTTTTTGCTATGCATAAGCTTTAAACTCTATCAATAACTAATTGTTTCGTGTGTCTCAGACGAAGTGTAATCAACAGAGAGGATGGTGGAGAAGTGTGAAATGACAGAGTGACATTCTATGCTTAAATAAGCAAACTACACCCAAATCGAACAATGGCTCGAAAATGTTTCCATAATAAGGGTGCATAAATTACCCCATTACTTGGAAAGCTCTTACTTGCATCTTACCAGCCACATCTCTAGTATTCACGAGAGCTGATACACTCCGATCATGATAGACATGCCTCTGTTACAGTAATTACAAAATGCTTTGTGAAAATATCATTGTGTCTACAGAGCTACTGAAGTTGTACGGTCTCCTTGGTATTTGATTCTTGCCTCTGTGAATTTAAAAAATATAATTAACAAGAGGAAGAAAATCTACATTTGGAAAAAGATAGACCACTTTTTGATATTTATTCTCTGCGAGGGACAAAACCCCCATATTTCAGGTTGTGCCAATATGTGATAGGCATCGGCTGGATAATGGAAGGCGGGATGTTTCATTGGAAAACTGCGGGCAATAAATCCTGATCAGATAAAACCATTTCAAGAAGACACACTGATAGTTTTGCATGTCTGATCTCTATTACGTATGTGTATGTACATATGTGTGAGAAGGGGATGGGAGCAGGAAGGCTTTGTTGTGAGAGGGCCAAAGGCACCCGGAGGTGGGTGCCCTGGCGGTGCTGCCCCCGGCTCCCCGCAGCCCCCCCGGACCCCCCAGAGGGTGAGAAAATTACTCCTCTCCCTTGATCTCATTTTACAGGTTGAAAAGGAATTGCTAGTCAGTGCACAAGTATCTTTTTTATTTTGGGGGGGTCATAGAATTTGAAAAATAGAAACTGTTTTTTTGTTTTTTTTTTTTTTTCCTTTAAAGGAAAAAAGTTCAGCCAAAAATAGAGCCCTTATCATTTTTTATTCCAAAGTAATAAATTCCATCATGTTATATCTTTTCTTTCTCAAATGTTTTGTTTTAGTTGAACACATCTAGTAATGTAAAGCTATAAAAAGCAAATTTAAAACTCTTTCAGGGCTACTGAAAATCTAGAAAATAATGATATTAATAAATGAAAAAGAAAACCCAGCAACAAAAGAGGTGTGATTTGCTTTTAATTTCGTAGTTGGATTTATCGTTTCACCAAGGTGACATAAAGTATCTGACCTGCACATGATTTTGGTCCTTATTATGATTGCTGGATTCATTAAAAAGATTGTCTTAACTTAATTTTATTAGTATGAGAGTCTTGAAGTATAAGTATTTTCAAAATTAAAATCAGTCAACCTAAATAAAAGACTCGAAAAAATCTGAAACGCCTTAAAGGATTGTTCTGAATTAATTTTAAAACACGATCTAAGAGGAAAATTTACTTGCATCCTATTATTTTTATTATAAAGGTGCCTGTGGAGCAAGTTTGGAGAGAAATTGTCCACAGGCAGTGACGTGCAAAGTGCCAAATAATAAATATACTCAGTTTTGGAAACAATTGCCCGGTTTTAACAGGCCAACAAGGGTATGAATGCACGAAAGGCATCGCCTGTATTTCAAATTATCCATAGAAAGCCCCTCCACTTACCTGGAAAACCTGATCCATACGCTAAGATTTCGTATGTTAATTTATACCGCAGAGTTCTTAACATCTGACATCGGCTGTAACATTACAAGTTGTGCTATGACTTTATTAAGGGATGATTTCCAAAGCCCTAAAGAATACTTATTATGTTGTAATATATATTTCCGAAGAGGATTAGGTCTGTGATGCTAAAACCCAGACGTTTTAAAAGCGAGTTTACTGAAATGAAAAAGATTACATACGTTCCTTTGTGTTGCACCAGGTAGAGCTTTTTCACCTTCATTTCAACTGTATCACAAACCTCGGTGGTGTCACGACCGAGAAACGCATTTAAAATCCCTCGGAGTTTCATTACCGAAACGGGATATTCCAGAAAAGGACCTGGGGCTTGTGCTGAATCACAAACTGGATAGCCAACGATGGGAAAAACCTGGAAAAAATGGGGAAAAAGAAAGGATACATCCCTTCCTGCAATGTGCTAATGAGAGATATTGGACTGAGCAGCACCTGGATTTCAAGGACTGTGGCTGTTTCTGGATGCCAGACCTTAAAAAGGATTGAAAAAGTTGAAAGAAGAGCAAGAACGAGGAAAAAGTTTCGCAAACTTGACCTGTGAGAAAAGACTGATGAAACTGGGTTTGTTTAATTTAGGAAAGAGAGGACGGGTAATGGTTTTCCAAGATGTAAAAGGTTGTTGCAGAGAAAAACACCGTCAGTTGTTCTCCAGATCCACTGGGGGTAGAACGAGAAATAATCAGCTTAATTTGCAGCCAAAAAAAAAAAAAAATGTAGGTTAGATATTAGCTAAAATGTCAAACTATAAAGAGAGTTAAGCGCTGGGAGAGGTTACCTGGGAGTATTGTAAAAAATCTGGCACTGGAGGTTTTTGAGGCTGGGTTAGAGGAGCAGGGGGGATGCTCCGGGTACAGGGAGCTGCCTCCGGCACGGGACACAGCCTGTGTCCTTCAGGGCTCGCCCGGCCCCGTGGCACTGCTCGTTCGCCCCCATAGAAATCAAACGATTTAACTTCACTGCAGAATAGTCTGGTCAGGTTGGGATTTTCAGACCACACCATTTTGTTTGAAATGGCCCTTTTTGCATTTATCGGCATCAGGGGAAATGCTTCTCTTTTGGCATTGTCCCCACACTTTTTTGATATTTCCCCTCTCAGGTCAGTCCCTATTTTAATACCAACATATCAGTATGAATCTTATTATTATCTTCGAGGGCCACGAAGATGATCGGAGGGCTGGAGCACCTCTCCTATGAAGGCAGGTTGAGAGGGTTGGGGTTGTTCAACCTGAAGAAGAGAAGGCTCCAGGGAGACCTTATAGCCCCTTCCAGTACCTAAAGGGGCTGTAGGAAAGATGGGGAGGGACTTTTTACAATGGTATTTAGTGTTAGGATGAGGGGTAATGGCTTCAAACTGGAAGAGGGTAGATTTAGATTAGATATCAGGAAGAAATTCTTTACTCTGAGGGTGGTGAGACACTGGAGCATATTGCCCAGGGAAGCAGTAGATCCCTCATCCTTGGAGGTGCTCAAGGCCAGGTTGGATGGGACTTTGAGCAACCTGGTCTAGTGGGAGGTGTCCCTGCCTGTGGCAGGGGGGTTGGAACTAGATCTTTAAGGTCCCTTCCAACCTAAACCATTCTATGATTCTCTCTCTCTCTATATATATATGGCTTTTAAACAGGCAAATTGATTCATTAGCTTCATTGAAGAGAATTCACATTACATATGTGTGAAAGAAAAAACCTCTTGTTTTTTCACTGCAACCCCTGCCAGCATCACCTGCAGTACCTGTTCCCTGGAGCCCAGCAACCAAACAAAGCTTGTTTTTCCCTGTGGGATCGCTCATAAAGGTCTCAGTCCTGAGCACGGAAGTCTACTCTATCCCCAAGGTCATCTCATGCTCTCAGATGAGGAGATATTGGATACTGGTGAGTACCGCCTTCCTCCTGCAGGCAAATTGCAACTTTTTGTTCTTATGGTAAAACTTATTTGCTGAGAAAGGAACTTTCCAACAGGGTAGGTTTAGACTGAACATTAAGAAAGAATTTTTCACAGAAAGGGTGGTCGGGCATTGGAATAGACTGCCCAGGGAGGTGGTTGAGTCACCATCCCTGGATGTGTTTAAGAGACGTTTAGATGTGGTATTGGGGGATATGGTGTAGGGGAGAACTTTGTAGAGTAGGGTAGATGGTTGGACTCGATGATCCCAAGGGTCTCTTCCAACCTAGACAATTCTATGATTCTATGATTCTCAGAGACCCGTTTGAGATGGTGCCATGAGCTCCCGTAGGAGCTATGGAGCACTGAAAATCCCACCACACCCTGGGGTTTTGCAGCAAAACAGAGAGAAATCTTATGTTTTCTGATGTAAACTGAGGATGGGGAAGGGAAGGGAAGGGAAGGGAAGGGAAGGGAAGGGAAGGGAAGGGAAGGGAAGGGAAGGGAAGGGGAAGGGAAGGGAAGGAAGGAAGGGAAGGGAAGGAAGGAAAGGAAAGGAAAGGAAAGGAAAGGAAGGAAAGGAAAGGAAAGGAAAGGAAAGGAAAGGAAAGGAAAGGAAAGGAAAGGAAAGAAGGAAAGGAAAGGAAAGGAAAGGAAAGGAAAGGAAAGGAAAAGGAAAGGAAAGGAAAGGAAAGGAAAGGAAAGGAAAGGAAAGGAAAGGAAAGGAAAGGAAAGGAAAGGAAAGGAAAGGAAAGGAAAGGAAAGGAAAGGAAAGGAAAGGAAAGGAAAGGAAAGGAAAGGAAAGGAAAGGAAAAGATTAAGTTTTCTCTTTCTTGGGAATGCAATAAAAAAAAAAATAAACCACACATGGACAACAGAAGTGTTTATTAATGTACATCACAAAGGCATTAAGCACTGATATCAATAACAGACTATAAGAAATCAATAACGAGACTTCCACTTCCAGGCTTAGCCTGACCCTGCAGACGGTAGCTGCCACGCTCTTCCCTCTCTGGTGTGATCACCCGCTTACTTCCACGACTGGGTTTGCACCCAGGTGTGCGTCCTGCCACACACATC